>NC_135418.1:28254024-28276524 GCF_051991245.1 Festucalex cinctus | reverse complement strand
AATAAAATAAAAGTCAATTGAGAGAGACAAAACCTCAACTATGGTTAAGATCTTGAGTGACTGATTCTTGGGTTCTTAACTCATTTACTCCCAATAACGTATAAATACGTTTTTTTAAAGTTCTAAGTGTCCCAAAGACGTATTTATACGTTTTTTTTGTTTTTTAATACTAGAGCATACAGAAGGCTTTGATGCAGCCTCTCAACGGCAAAGAACGGTTGCAGAAATGGTAGTTATTACACAAACGGCCAGCAGGTGGCAACTTCCTGTTGAAATCAGGTCACTTCCTGTTTATTTTGGACAACTTGCAGGTCACTTCCTGTTGAAAAGAGGTCACTTCCTGTTGATTTTAAGCCACTTCCAGGTCACTTCCTGTTGAAATCGGGTCACTTCCTGTTGATTTTAAGCCACCTCCGGGTCACTTCCTGTTGAAATCAGGTCGCTTCCTGTTGATTTGAACAAAAACTCCGTTTTATCCTCTTTACAACACATCTGTATTACTTTTTTTTTTTTTTTTGGGTTTTCTATACTTGTTTTCTTTTTTTTATTTATTTATTTTTTATGTTGCTTCTGCTTTATTTCACCTTTGCGAAGAAGCATTTTTTGTGAAATTGGTGTTTCCATTGATAACATCCTTGAAATAGATAAGAAAAGTGAAAATCCTATTCAAAGCTGTATAATGCCGATGAATAAATGTTAACCTTTCATACATCTCTATTATGCTGTATTTTTCTCTCGTCTAAAATATGACTATGTTGATGGTCTGGCATAAGGATTGGGTTGTCATGATTGTAATCACAGAAAAAAAGTTTGTGAGCAACTTATGATAACGCATTCCAATCCATCTTCGTGCCACGCAGTGACGAGCCCTCAAATCGATAGTTTCGTCTCTGCCGGTTCCAGCCGAGCGAGCGTGGCCGTGGCATACTATTAGGCTATTACAAAAGCAAATCAGTCAGCAGAATTAATTTTCTTTAAGAATATGAGTCTGGCTGAAGGGGAATTAATAACGCTTGTAGACCGACGAGCTGCTGAATTCTCATCACTATTTTCTTTTTTTTTTCTTTTTCGACGCGTCGGCTGAAATTCGTCCCGCTTTAATGGCGACTCACTATTTTTATTTTTTTTTACATTGCGGCGATTGTGATTGAGAATCAAAATACATGTGCGCACAGGCTAAAAAGCAGCACAACATTAATCTTTTTTTTTGCGTCGGAGTTATTACAGTATCGAGCGTGCGTGTGTACTGGAGAGCATTTATGCGCTTGATCAAGATGGTTTTTATGTGGCTGCTGCACCCCTCAAGACTTGCTAATCAAACACACAGATGCGAAAGAACATGAAAAAAAAATAAAAACCCTGTGATCTTTTTCTGGCACATGCTGTGGAAGCTGCATGTGACCATTAAGTTGTATCAAATAGCTGCCTTTGAAAAAAAAAAAAATCATATTTCAAAGATGTTGCATCCACTAATTGCAAAGTCAAACGGTCGGAGTTGGATTTGAGAGAGATTTGTTTTTTCCAGGAAGGAATATTTGGGCTATTTTTTTTTTTTGCTCGTGGTCTCCCTCTACAGTTGAGAAGTGTAACTACACAATTTGCTGCAATTCAAAAGTCGTTGCAATGTCGCAGATGTAACAGCCAATCAAAAATTTTGAAGCCGCATCACCGGGTGCATAGTGTATGGTTATTAGGGATGTAACGATAAGGCCAATATCGTGATATCGAGATATTAAAACTGCCACAATATTGTCTATTTAAAAGGAACACATTTGTTTAAAAAAAAAAAAAGTCAGGTTGATTTCCATTTGTGGAGTTCTAGCACCCAGTGGTTAGTTTATTAGTGCAATTTAATTTTCATTTGGGATGTTTTGGCCTTCTATGTTTAAAATCTATGCTAATTGTCAGATAAAGGGGAACCTAATTTGCTTGTGAAGCGATCAATGAGTGCTTGCATTAGCAAGTAAGTGCCTCAATATTGTTATTGGAGATTGTGGGTGGTTTATATGCATTGCTGTTATTTACAAAAGCACAATATTGTGCTTTTTTTTAGTATGAGCTCTTTTTTTTTTTTTTTTTTTTACAATATTGTGATCTTTTTTAAATATCGCCAACCCCTCCACAATATCGTGATAATTATTGTATCGTGACCTTCATATCGTGATAATATCGTATCGTGATGTTTGGATATCGTTACATCCCTAATGGTTATAATAATTATGGCTGTTTTATCATAGTTAGTTTTTATTGCGTTATTAAATGTAATTACTTTAATTATTTTTTTGAGCGGGTTTGTAATTTTCATTAGTTTATTAATTTTTTCCCCAAAATGTTTCGTTTCAGTTTAGTTTTTATCAGGGGCGTCAAAATTCGAGCGTTTATTTTGAGTTAATTTAACGTTCCTTTAACGCCACAATTTTTTTAAACACACAATACACTCATTCACTCGCCGCCATTTTCACTGAAGCTGTTTTTCGTGAAACTATAATAACTTTGCTGCGGTGCCCCCTGACAAATTGTCTTGAAACGTTGAGGCCGCTCACTGCGATGTGTGCGATTCAGTCCGCTCACGCGTTCTCCACTGATGCCAATTTATCGCCGATGAGGACGAGCGGTTGATGAGAATGCGACGGCACGCTCTTGCCCGAAAGTGGAAGAAGGAGGAGCACTTATTGCGTGCAGCTTCACTGAGCCACATCTGCCGAGTCATGCAAAAATAAACCCAAAAACGAGCAGAGGCGGCAAAAGTACGCACTGTGTACTTTAAGTTGAGGTACAGATACTTGTCGGGATATTTGTCACGTTTACAGTAAGTATTGAGTTGGCTATTTTACCCTAATTTATTTTATTTTTTTGACAATAATATGTTCTATGCAGCTCCACTGTTCTGATATTCTTGCTCATAATACGGCAAAATCCCGCCGTTTTTATCCATCTCAGGGGGCGGCCATTTTGCCACTTGCTGTCCACGGAAGATGACTTCAATGTTGCTCAGGTAACAACCAATCACAGCGCAACTTCGGAAAACAGACGAGCTGTGATTGGTCGTAGCCTGACCCCCCGAGCAACATTGACGTCATTGTCAGTCGACGGCAAATGTTAAAATGGCCGCCCACTGAGATGGATAAAAACGGCTGGATTTTGCTTCATAACTCAAATGTAATGTGATGTAAATGTGAATCAGGGCTATTATAGCTTTGGAATTTTTAATTTTAGTGAGTTTTGATTCTGTTTTCAGTTTTATTTTTTTTGTAAATTTAGTTTTAATTAATTAATAAAAAACTTTAATTAATTAATTAATTAATTATAGTTTTGATTGTCTGTTGACCAGGTAAAGGGATTAAAGATTCTTGACATCACATAACATCACGTAGCCTAAAACCAGTTGAAACTAGATGCTAATTACATCAGTTCAAAACAGACACTTGACCTCACGGTCCGGTCATGAACCCAAATTTAACCCCGGCGTGACCCCAGACATGACACCTCCAAAAATACAATAACGACATATTTGTGTACTTTCGTTTCTTTCCAACCACTGAAAACAAGCGATTCAATTGTTAGACACTCCGATCCCAAACATCTAACTGGTGCAAGATTTAATGGCCGCATTTACTTACACTACATGCATTCCCTATTGATCTGACCGCCCCGTCTCGCCCAGTCAGCAGTTTGCGAATCAGCTCCATCAACATTAATGCCATAACACGCCGGTTTTAGAGAGGGGCTACAAACAACTTTTTAATAACACACTTTGGCTTACAATTACTGCACATGTAATCTGCATACGCTAGCAGCTACACTTGCATATATGAATATTTGCACACGTGCTTGTATTTGTGCTAAAGTGTTTATTTATCAAGCACATATTCTTTTTTTGGACGTGAAATTCATCCTGGTTATTAACTCATTGACTCCCAGCCATTTTCATTGAAGAAAACCCCTTTTGGCAGATTTTGCAAGGCCCACAGAACATTGTGTTCTATTGCTATAAAAACATGAAACATACAAAAAGAAAGATTAGAGTCTCTTCATTCATCAGGAAAAAAAACAAAACGTATATTTTCATCTGTTTCCATTTTGCAGCCATTGACATTATAATATAGCAGATTTTCATCAATATTCACATTCCTGGTGAAAACACTGACAAACCGAGCTTGTTGCAACTGGCTGATCTCTTATACTCTGCTGCCACCTGCTGGCTGTGTTTTTAATAACTACCATTGCTTTAAGCCACCTCTTCATGTCAGAAGTTGCATCAAAGCCTTCTGTATGCTCTTGTATTCAAAAAAATAAATGAATAAAAAAAAAAACGTTCTTGGGAGTGAATGACAAAGTATTAAAAACGTTTTTACACGTTTTTGGGCTTGAATGAGTTAACAGGAAAAAAAAAAAAAAAAAAAAAAAAAAGAGGCCGTAGGCATCACTTTGCTTCCTTTTGAAGTCCATTTTCTTTTCTTAAACGCGTTACGCAGCCGAGCCTTGCCTGTGCTCCGAGCCTCCCAAAATCAAATTAATCACCACGTTGAGAGAATTACAGTTAACGGCAAAGCCAGTAGAGGTGAGCCATGTCTGTAATTGCTGTATAATACTGAAGCATGACGCGTCGCTCGCTGCTGAGATGTGAAAAATGCCTCGCCATCACTTTCTGGCCCCTCCCCCCTTGTATGTGATTTCATGCAAATGTTCTGGAGGAAAAAAAAAAAAAAAGTAATGGCTTAGTTTGTGTAATGACTTTTTATGCTACTTTTTTTTTCTGTTCAAGATGATAGGACCCGGGCCGCAACCTGAGGGGCCTCTCAGCATCACATGCATTCTCAAAGGTAAGAAATGTAATATTTTTACGCGAGTATTTGATCTTCCTGCAGGTTTTGTACATTTTGTAGCTTGTAGCGATGGTTCCTATTAGCACCGGAGAAATGTGACTTTTGCACTTTCTGTACATCAGAAGTTGAAAGGCCAGTGGTGATGTAAGAGAAATTTCAATACGTACTTCTATACTGGATAATAGTTACGTATCATTAATGTAGATTTCCAATTTGCAGCAATTAGCATTAGAATGTAGCTAAGTTTCATCATTATTCAAAAATCTGTTTAGAATTGTGGGGAAAACAGTTTGTTTTCAACATGGCCCTGGTTGATCTAGTTTTACTCTGCTGCCACCTGCTGGCCGTTTTTGTAATTACTACCATTTTTTTTCACCCGTTCTCTGCTGTTGAAGGGCTGCATCAAAGCCTTCTGCATGCTTTAGCACACACACAAAAAAAACAAAAAAACAAAAAAAAAAAAAACGTATAAATACGTCTTTGGGAAACAATACATTTAAAATAGAACGTACTTATACGCTTTTGGGAGCAAATGAGTTAAAGTCAATATTTACATCAAGATAATTTGCATCAAAAATCTAAAATACATTAAAATAATAAAATAAAAAAAATAAAATAAATAAGATGCTGTCCGACTAAAGCCCAAGTCATTGACGATGTTCATCGGTGTCTCTCCTTTCTGTGATCTTTTTATGATGTCTAGCTTCGTTTCCATGGTAATTGCTTTTCTTTTGGGTGGACCATCATTGATAGAAGACGTGGGTTCTTTCTTCTTTCGGGCCATGATGTGGGGGGGAAGCCAAAGATACTCCCACAACTGGTCAAGGGCTAAATAGCGGATGAGGGCAAAACATATATAACAATATATATATTAGGGATGTAACAATATCCAAACATCACGATATGAAGGTCACGATACGATAATTATCACGATATTGCGGGGAGGTTGGCGAAACAAAAAAAAAATCACAATATTGTAAAAAACAAAAAAAAACAAAAAAACTCATACAAAAAAATGCAATATTGTGCTTTTGTACATTACAGCAATGAATATAAACAACTTAAAATCTCTAATAAGACACTTACCTGCTAATGCAAGCACACATTGAGCTCCTCCACATATTTTCTCGGTTCACAAGCATGTTATGTTCCCCTTCATCTGACTAGCCTGGATTTTAAACATAGAAGGGCCAAAACATGCCTCGTGAAAATTAAAACTGCACTAAAAAAAATTACCCACCAGAGGGTGCTAGAATTGCACAAATGGAAATCGTGACATGACGACAACGATATATTGTGGTAGTTTTAATATCGCGATATCATGATATTGCTGTTATCGTTACGTATATATATATATATATATATATATATATATATATATATATATATATATATATATATATATATTTTTTTTTTTTTTTTTTTTCTGTAAACAAAAACAAAAAAAGTGGATAAAGTTTGGACTCCCCTGCTTTACATGAAGGAATGTACAACACTGCGTGTCTCCGCTTACCTCTTCCGTAGTTGCCCGTGTTAACAAGCTCACTCTTAACCCTCTCCAAGTTGCCCAATATAGAAACCCGAACTTACGTCATCTCAGCTCGCGTCCGACAGATCAGCATGCTTTGCTGGAATTCCGCGACAAATGAAAGTAATGACAGCCAACCCGTCAGGAGGAAAAAGTCCCAAACGCCGCCGACGTGCCGCTTGCTGACACCTCCGCAGTAGATGGCTTGAGTCAGTGCGGTACATTATTTTAAATAAAAAGCGCTCCGTCTCCGCCTTCAGTCAATCCATCACGCTTTGCCCGCTTGTGTCAGAGCAAACTTGGGGAATGACTGATTGCCGTCTGAGCTGCGTCAAGGTGGAGCTGGAGCGCCGGCGTGCTTGTCAATCCCCTTTTTTTGTGACCTTGCGGCCATTCGAAGGTGTACGCGGCCGCATGGCTTCGAGTTGTGAGGTCCGACGGGATCATTCTCAGCTGCCGCACCACTATCAAAAGAGAAAAAAAAAAAAAAAAAGTATGACTCCAAACTTGACGGCGTTCACTCAATCATCTGTTGCTATATTTTTCACATGTCGGTGCTATTCCAGAGCTAATTTAAATTAGGGATAGACCGATTATCGGCTGGGCCGATTATCGGCGCCGATATTTGACTTGTTGACAAATATCGGCATCGGCCTTTTTACAAATCTGAAGGCCAATAAAGCTGGAATCAAGTTATGCCATTAAATAATTAAAAAAATAAATTTATAAATTATGTTGAAATTTTGGAAAACTATTTACGGTAGAAAACTTTAGAAAATGTATTTAGCATTTATTTATTTATTTATTTATTTATTTATTTATTTATTTATTCACTGCACTTTTTAATTTATTAAAAATAATACTTGAAAAAAATGTAGAATTTTATTTATTTATATATATATATATATATATATATATATATATATTTTTTTTCCATTGCTGTATTGAACAAAAATATTTATTTATTTATTTTCTTTTCCTCTTCTTTTTTTTTTTTTTTTTTTTGAATATTATGACCTTTTTTTGTATCGCCAACCTCCCCACAATATGGTGATAATTACCGTATCGTGATGTTTGGATATCGTTGCATCCCTCTAAATTAGTGGACAACAATGGAAGCATGAATAGGAAATCAGACGGGTTGTTTTAGTCGCACATTTAATACCGTCGTTTGGTTCCATTTTTACCCACCAGCCTTCGAATGAGATCAACCGAGTGGCGCTGAAACGCATTCGCATTGTGTATTATAACATCACATTTACAAAGTTTGACCAAATGGCATTAAATCCGATGAGAGAAGTTTCGCTTCACATCTCTCATTTTATGTTATGCCATGTTTTTTTGTTTTTTTTTCTTCTTCTCAGCAGCTTCACAAGGTCCTGTGATCTCCTCTCGCTCGGAGACCAGACATGGTTTCCCATCCAGGATGTTGTAATGAATGAATAGATGCGCGGTGGCAGGGAGTCTTGCGCGTAAGTTTCAACTGACAGCTCGTCTTTGAAGGGGATCGCAAGCGCCTTGAAAGGAAGCTAGCGTCGTCGCATCAGTGGAGATTATCAAGTCGCGCCACTTTGCATCCCCTGCTGGGGGGAAACTGTGATCCGGCTCCAGGCTACGGGACTCGGAACGCTTGATGAACGCGCGCTGATGCTGCAAGACGGAAAGCAAAAAATGCTTCAGAAAGTAAAAACGACAGACGCGGGCAGGGACAGTTGCGCTTGGGGCTGATTGGGTTATTGATGAACGTCTCACCTGAACGCCGTGCAAACCATTCAGCTCCCGAATAGTTCCGAATAGTTCTGAAAAGTTCGACTGCCCACAGAATATTGTGTTCTATTGCTATAAAAGCATGGAACCTTTCAAAAGAAAGATTAAAGTCTCTTCTTTCATCAGGAAAAAAATTATGTTTCTATCTGTTTCCGTTTTGCAGCAATTAGCAATAGAAGAGAGCTAAGTTTCATCAGTTTTCACAAATCTATTTAAAATTGTAAGTAATTTAGCTTTTTTTCTACATGGCCCTGGTTGATCTCCTTCGCTCTGCTGCCACCTGCTGGCCGTTTGTGTAATAACTACCATTTCTGCAACCGTTCTTTGCAGTTGAGAGGCTGCATCAAAGCCTTCTGTATGCTCTAGCATAAAAAACCCCCCACAAAAAAACGTATAAATACGTCTTTGGGACACTTACAACATTTTAAAAAATAACGTATTTACACGTTATTGGGAGCAAATGAGTTTTAATCACTTTCTGCCATACAAAAGTACCCTCGTTCCGATTTTTGTATGCTCTAGCATAAAAAAAAACAAAAAAAACAAAAAAAACGTATAAATACCTCTTTGGGACACTTAAAACATTTAAAAAAAAACATATTTACACGTTATTAGGAGCAAATGAGTTGTGCGTTAAAAAAAAAATCAGTGTCATAAAAGGAACTTTAAATTAATTCAAAATTAATGCACTCATGTTGACATACAGTACAATGCTGACCATTGCCTTTTTTTTTAATTATTTTTAATTATTTTTATTTTTATTAAAGATGACATTGTGAATGTTTTTGGACGCCAGCACCTTGAACAGGATAAGCAGTACTGAAAATGGATGGACGGACACGCATCTAAAAAGTCAATTCTCCATAAAACATGCCCCTTTGAAATTCCTATTCCGACATCACTTTCTTTTTTTTTTTTTTTTTTTTTTGTGCCTTTCAACCCCGCGACTGAAGCATCAGCGAGATTGGCGCTACTTGCGATGGCGCTGCACAAACTACTCTGCCTTTTGTGTCGCTCTCACCTTCCAACACATTGTCCTCACACATACACGCGTGCGCACTCTGATTAACGGCGGATCCACTTCAAAGCAGCGGGTGCACTCGACACTCTCACCTTCTCCCACACTCAAAGAAAAAAAAAATAAAATAAAAAAAAAATAGAATCCTGTGGAAAGCTTCAATAATGCACGGTCCCCCCGTTTGCTCATATGTGTTACTCGTCTGTCCCACTTTCAAACATGGCCGACGTGGCTGACTCAAAATTGACATTTAACCTGAAAACGTGAAACGTGTTTACTTTGTACATTTGGGAGCCATCCATCCATTTTCATAACCGCTCATTCCTCACAATGGGCGCTGGATTTTAACTCATTTTCTCCCAATAACGTGTAAATACGTTTTTGTTTTTTTTGTTTTTTTTTGTTTTAAGTGTCCCAAAGACGTATTTATACGTTGTTTTCGCACAATGTCATTTTAACTCATTTACTCCCAATAATGTATAAATACGTTTTTTTATGTTCTAAGTGTCCCAAAGACATATTTATACGTTTTTTTATTTTTATTTTTTTTATGATAGAGCATACAGAAGGCTTTGATGCAGCCTCTCAACTGCAAAGAACGGTCGCAGAAATGGTAGTTATTACACAAACGGCCAACAGGTGGCAGCAGAGCAAAGGAGATCAACCAGGGCCATGTAGAAAAAAAGCTCAATTACTTACAATTTTAAATAGATTTGTGAAAACAGATTAAACTTAGCTCTCTTCTAATACTAATTGCTGCAAAACAGAAACAGATAGAAACATACTTTTTTTTTTTTCCCTGATGAAAGAAGAGACTTCAATCTTTCTTTTGATAGGTTCCATGCTTTTATAGCAATTGAACACAATATTCTGTGGGCCATGCAAAATCAGTCCAAATCCAGTAAAACAGCCGGGAGCGAACGGGATTGCTTCTGTAAAAATGGCTGCGAGTGAATGAGTTAAACATAGAAGGGCCAAAACATGCCTTGTGAAAGTTGAACTGCACTAAAAACAAAAAAACAAAAAATAAAAAAAAACTAGCCACCAGAGGGCTCCAAAACTGCACAAATGGAAATCAACCTTACTTTTTTTTTTTTTTTTTTTTTTTTTTTTTGAGTTATGTTCCGCTTAATATATTGTGTCCGTTTTAATATCGCCGTGTCCGTTTGCCATTATCGTTACATCCTTACTTAGGACATTGGGAAGGTGGTCTTGAATTTGATCTCAAATGGAAATTAAAAATATTTAAATTGCCTTAAATTGAAGAAATTCTACATGGTGTACTTTTATTTATTATATATATATATATATATATATATATATATATATATATATATATATATATATATATATATATATATATATATATATATATATATATTTTTTTTACCAGATCATTTATTCAATATTCCGACTTTTTGTGACATTTTAGTTCAAATGGGTAACTTGGCTCAATAGAGGTCGGGAGACACTGAGGTGCGAGTGTGACAATGAAAAAAAAACAAAAAAACCCAAACAAAAAATACATTATCATTATTATTATTATTATTGTTATTATTATTATTATTGGATTATTATTATTATTATTATCATTATTATAGGATAATAATTTCTCTCTCTCTCTCTCTCTCTCTCTCTCTCTCTCTCTCTCTCTCTTTTGTACCTTCCCTCCATCACCACCAGGGGCTTTTTTTTTTTTCCTGTATAATCGGAGCTGCTTGGAGAGCAGGTCGCCTCGTCCTGCTTGCCTGCTGCCAGACGCGCGGCGTGGATGCAAAAAGACAAGGAGAAGGGGGACGCACGCGCGGGGGGTCTCTGAAGCCCTCCAACCACCACACACGGGATATCGTACACATTTGACCCTGCACCTCCTCGCGGGAAGAGACTCACGCGCACATTCTCGTTTGGAGTCGTAAGCACGCGAAAGGTAAGCGAGCACATCAGCGCGCGTAAAAAAAAAAAAGGACGTTCGCGTGCGGGAACACGTTTGCAACTTGTTGCCCGCACTTGGCAGTTTGCGTGCGTTGATGATGACAAATGTGAACGGCTACACAACTCTCACATGCACTTCAAGGCTGCACAAAGCTCCAGTCTGTCTCTCTCTGTCGCTTTCTGTACATACACAGCGAGGAGCTCAAGTGTGTTGCGGCCACTTGATGCGCCAAACAGGAGGATGCGTTTTGCTCGGGCAACTTGGACGCTTGTCAAAAAAAAAACAAAAAAAAAAAAAAAAGCGACAGAGCAGAAAAGTCCGCGCACTAGCGCGCATGCAACTCTCTGGCTGTTGCATCAAAAAAAAAAAAAAAAAAAAAAAAAAATCGCCCTTGCGGAAAATGAACAGCAAAGCAAAGCTGTCACGTTTGCTGCTGTGCATGCTGCGCACGCATTAGCACGCATAATTAAGTCACATGTTGCAATTTAATGCGCAGCGGATGCCATGTTTGATTAAGAGGGGACGCATTTTGGCAGCAGTCGTGACTATATAGTTCTCATTGGATTTGCACAGTTGTTGTTGTTTTTTTGGTTGCATTCATATAGTGGGTGACTTGCTTCTATATGGATGGTTTATGACTTGTGACCTTGGCGGAGGTTACAAATGTTCTTCCATCAAGGGGTCATATACGTGCGCATGTCCAGTATTGTGTGTGCATGTGTGTGCGCTCTCTACTTAAGCTGAGCTAAGTGATTTTCAGGATAAAAAAAAAAAAAGTGAGTGAAATGTCCCCCATATGGAGCCGATCGATGGCTGTAACTCTGCAATTAGGTGTGGGAATCCGTCAAAGGAGGCTGGACCTCAAGTGGAGGAAGACCGTGACCTTTTATTGAACCTTGGTTTGAAGGGTGAAATTGGCTACTTGGCAATTTAGACTCAGAAAAATAAATAAATAAACATTAACCACATAACCGTGTTAAAATGATGGCAAACTTTGGTGTTTCATGTTTGTGGTGTAGGCTCTGCAGAGAAGTTGAGTATACTCAACATTTTCATTAGTCCAGAAAAACGTCCTGTTTTACAAATGGCGACGTCAGAAAAATCCGTCATTGGTGCTTGCTCACAATAATACAATCATCATGATTTGATTAACCGCGGTTGGCTGCCAATCCGAAGCCAGCTGGGATAGGCTCCAGCAACCCCCCTTAGACTTAGACTTGACTTTATTGATCCCTTTGGGAAATTTACATGTCCAGCAGCAATGAGAACAGATAATAAAATAAAATAAAAAATAATTCAATCAATCAATAAATAAGCTTATTACACCAGAGGTTGAATTAATAATAATAAAAATAAAACAACCCTTGTGAGGAGCAAGCGGTTAAAAAAAAAAAAGAAAAATAGATGGACGGATGACTTGATTGTAGTTGTTACTGGCAACACAAGCAGCTTGAATGAATGTCAAATGCATTTATCATGAGACAAATATACAGTATCAATATTGTTGTACAACAGTTTTAGGCCAAATCTTAAAATATTTTTCGCCATTCTTGTTTTTTTTTTTTTTTTACTCACTTTAAAATCAACCAGACAAGCTACTATGAAACTTAGTAATATTTTATTTTTTATTTTTTTCATTATTATTATTTACGTGTTTTTTTTTCTTTTTTCTTTTTTTTATTTGTATTTAAATTTATTTAATGTATTTTTTATTTTATTTTACTTATTGTATTTTATTAATTTATTGACTGTTTTTTTTTTTTTTCTAGGCAAGGATTTTAAGTGTATGATAGTGTGCAGATCTCAATGTGTAGCACTTTGGAAACGTTTGTTTATAAAATGTGCTATAGAAATAAAGTGGATTGGAAAGCTGCTAAATTCTAAAGAAGTTTATGTAGGTTAGTGTGTAACCTGTGGCGCCAACCTGACATGACCCGCCCATCTCCCCCTCTGATTGGCTTGTCAGTCCAAGTTAGCCAATATAATCAGCGAGACAGAAGAGGGAGGGTCATATTTTTACCATCTTTGAGGGGAAAAAAAAAAAGGCTAATCTGGCTAACATCTATTATTAAACAGTGCACATCATGGGAGATATAGTTGCTCGAATGTGATTTTTAATACATCACATCCATGTTAGTGATCCTCACACAGTGCTGATAGTGTTTTGTGGGATTTTCTACTAAATATTAAAGGTCACTTTACCCGAGATGAAGGTGCAAAAAAAAAAAATGGCATCTAAAGTTAGCGGAAATGTTACAGAGTATTGTTTGAATGCATTGTCAGGTTTATGGCGTGATAGCCTACAAACTTTGCGGTCTTATCGATGTGGCATTTTTCTGACATTCTTGTAAATGTCTGCATAAAAATGCTAGTTTCGCTTCACTTCCCAACCGAATCTTTGTTTTTATTGGACCGCCGGGTTAAGCAGTGTGTACATTATAGGGAGGTCATGTAGCAGTAACCCAGATGGCGGAGAAGGCCGATTGTAATTTATGTTGCCCCCACCCCCTCAAAAAAAAAAAAAAAAAAAAATCCTGTAAGATGCTGCCAGTTCCGAGGAAGGCCGTTTTCACGCTTGCCCACAAATCACACGCGCACACGCAGGAGGAATCTCACTTTCCGAAAGCGCTTATGATAGTATTCAGCATGTTTAATTCAATGTACTTTGCGAGTCTGCACACGGCCGGTCGGCAGATTTACGTCCTGGCCGGGTAATACAAGCAGACGCGGCTCTCTCGTGAGAGAGAAACAGAGGAGAAAAAAAAATCATTTAAAGCAGCCCACAGTTGTGAAGACATTGATTATCGTTTACCAACCTGCAACATCAATGCCGTGTTAAAAAGGCGAGATGGTTTAGAGGAGAGGTGTCCAAACTACGGCCCGGGGGGCCATTTGCGGCCCGCCGTCCATTTTTTTTAGTGGCCCGCGACATGTGCTAAAAATTGGCATTTGGCTCAGTTCAAATAAAATAAAAACAAAAATGTTTGGAGATGGTCAAAGTACGAAGGGAGGGTGTCAAAAAATCCGGGTGCTATTAAAGGTTATTTTAGTTGGCTAAAACTAATGGAAAAAATAAAATTCAAAAAACAATTTCGTGAACGAAATAAAATAAAAGCGAAGATGCTTTAAAAAAAAAAAAAAAAAAAGAAGACTAACTGTAACTACTTTTTATGTTTACAAAACTAACTAAAATAAAACTAACTCTAATGATAGCAAACATGTCCTTCGTTTTAGTCTTTGGTCATTAATTTAATGCATGAGCCTTTGGGAATGATTTTAAATGTGATTTTTAGTAGATTTATTTTGATATAAACCGGAATACTAACGTCACGCCCATGGTGTTTTTTTTAAATATTGTGCACAATACTACACATAAAAAAATAAAAAAAATAAAAATAAAAAAAATAAAACTAATACTTAAACTAACTAAACTAAAACTAAGCATTTATTAAAGAACTAAAACTAATAAAAAAAAGAACTAACAGAACCACCCTGAAAGTAAATCATAGTTCTAACTTAACATTATTCCAACCGCTATAACATATCCAACAATAATGTTAATGCGACTTGCTAACTAATACTAGCTCATTTACTAGCTCATAGCAAGGAGCCACAGTCGCCATTTTAATTGTGTGTGGAGTTTTTTTTTCATCAAAACGATGAGAACATTCGATGTGAAATCATCTGCTGACATAAAAAAAAATACAAGGGTAAAATGGTTGTCCTGCCTAAAACTAGACTAAAATGTTTTTGTTGCCCAAAACTAGACTAAAATGTTTTTGTTGCCCAAAACTAGACGAATAAAATGACCTTTTCTTGGACTAAAATAAAGACTGAAATGCTCAATGTATATTCAACTAAAAATGGTCTAAATAAAAATGAGATGAGGTTGACTAACCGTGATCAAAACCTAACAAGCATGACTGAAGTTGGACTAAAACTGACACTAAATTTAAAAATGGCGGACAAAATTAACACGAGTTCGCAACACGCCCAGTCCAAGGTTACGCGCGTCGAGATACACGTTGCAAAATGAGAGCAAACAATTCCCCGGCCATATGTTTGGCGTTCATCACCGACGACGGCAATCACGCTTTGATATAATGATAACGACATCATGGAACATTAGCATTTCCAAAGCAGCTTTCCGCACGAGCGTAATGCATTTAAAGTATTAAAAAGACGCGCGGGCCACCTGCCCTGGCGGCAGTTATAAAAGCGTGCGAGCGACGCGGTTTGTGTAATTCCAACTACTGTATGCCAACAACAAACAAACCAAAAAAAAAAAGAACAACAAGACGCGGCAAGCGACGAGGATGGGGACAGCTGCCGAGTCCATCTGTCCCGTGTGCGATACTGCGAAATCTGTCGCTAGGCTCTCGCTCATGTCAGACTTGCGACCTCAGCGCCGAGTTCACGATGCGCGCCGTCTCGCTTCGAGGCGTCGATGAAATCATTCGAGGGCCATTTCATTGAAAAAAAAAACTAATTTAAGGCTGACTAATCACAAAACAAAAAAATGCTAATCTCATCTGAATTTAACTCATTCTCTGCCATTGACGGCTATAGACGTCAAAGATTAAATTTTACTGTGCTGGCAGTACTAAATTGTTTATTTGAACATAAAGCCTCATTTTAGCTTTTTGCTATCCACTGTAACTTTTTTTTTTTGCCAACGTACATTTCCTCAAGCGTCGCATCTCTGGGGACGAGCGTCCACGTTTGCCCTCTGCCGCTTGGTCGGCTGCACGCGGCTTGCTTTTTAGACCTTCCCCACACTGTGGACATGGAAGACCAACTGCTTTGTAAACATCCACTTGCTCACCCGAACGTCATGGTTCACAGAGTCTCCTCCTCCTCCTCCTCCCGGGGGGCGGGGGGGAGCAGGCCCGCCGTAACTTTGCCGGAGAGCTCATGTTGTGGTGCGCTGCGTTTCTGCATGGCTGCCATCTCGGAAGGTGTGACGGCTGCCAAGGTGGGGCAGGGTCATATCCATTTTTAAAAGCAAGAGTCAGGATTTCTTTTTTTTTTTTTTATTTCCTACGCTCTCTACAGATACTAACTTTAATTTAAAAGGGCCATATTATGGAAAATTGACTATTTAATGACCTGTATGCAAATAGTTGATTCTCTGAGTAGTTGTCAACTCGTCAAGCGTGAAATTAAACATCATTTCCATACTATACTATCGCCACCCCGTACTGAGTTTTCCACCTATGACATGATCAGCAAGGCTGGGTAAAGATCCAGAGCCCCTTTCGAGCAACAGACAGGATCCAGCGGCACACACGTGAGGTTGTTGACAGGTTTTGGTGATGTGTGAGTGAGAGTCACATGCGAAGTGCTGCCTTACTAACTAACTAACTAACTAACTAACGCCCAACGTCATGGTAATAAAAGCCTGACCTTCCATTGGCCGACGAGTATCAGGGGCGGGGTCTACTGTTACTCACAACTAACTAACTAACTAACTAACTAACTAACTAACTAACTAACTAACTAACTAACTAACTTGAAACATCATGGTAATAAAAGCCTAACCTTCCATTGGCTGACCAGTATCAGGGGCGGGGTCTACAGTTGCTCACTTACACCTAACTAACTAACTAACTAACTAACTAACTAACTAACTAACTAACTAACTAACTAACTTGAAACATCATGGTAATAAAAGCCTAACCTTCCATTGGCTGACCAGTATCAGGGGCGGGGTCTACAGTTGCTCACTTACACCTAACTAACTAACTAACTAACTAACTAACTAACTAACTAACTAACTAACTAACTAACTAACTAACTAACTAACTAACTTGAAACATCATGGTAATAAAAGCCTAACCTTCCATTGGCTGACCAGTATCAGGGGCGGGGTCTACAGTTGCTCACTTACACCTAACTAACTAACTAACTAACTAACTAACTAACTAACTAACTAACTAACTAACTAACTTGAAACATCATGGTAATAAAAGCCTAACCTTCCATTGGCTGACCAGTATCAGGGGCGGGGTCTACAGTTGCTCACTTACACCTAACTAACTAACTAACTAACTAACTAACTAACTAACTAACTAACTAACTAACTAACTAACTAACTAACTTGAAACATCATGGTAATAAAAGCCTAAACTTCCATTGGCTGACCAGTATCAGGGGCGGGGTCTACAGTTGCTCACTTACACCTAACTAACTAACTAACTAACTAACTAACTAACTAACTAACTAACTAACTAACTAACTAACTAACTAACTAACTAACTAACTAACTAACTTGAAACATCATGGTAATAAAAGCCTAACCTTCCATTGGCTGACCAGTATCAGGGGCGGGGTCTACAGTTGCTCACTTACACCTAACTAACTAACTAACTAACTAACTAACTAACTAACTAACTAACTAACTAACTAACTAACTAACTAACTAACTAACTAACTAACTAACCTGAAACATCATGGTAATAAAAGCCTAAACTTCCATTGGCTGACCAGTATCAGGGGCGGTGTCTACAGTTGCTCACTTACACCGAACTAACTAACTAACTAACTAACTAACTAACGAACTAACTAACTAACTAACTAACCCCATCGTCATCATAATAAACGGCTGACCTTCCACTGGCCCACCAGTATAGGGGGCGGGGTCTACAGTCGCTTACTTACACGGGCAACAATTCTTCGGACCCATTTGAATAATCCTCTGACAATTTGAAGGGAAACGCAGAGGACACAGTTTTTAATTGCGCATTAGTAGTTCAGTCATGAATAATTGAGTCTGCTGCTGATGTCCGATGAATATCTAACGTCGAACTCGCAGCCAGTTGGAGGAAGTGGAAGTGACACGCACGGTCAGATGCTAGCCACGCTAATTTATGTAGGTGCTAACACGCCAACGTGATGACAATTATTCTAATGTTTTTTGCAGGCCAATGCGCACGACTCAGACTGCTAGTTTTGACGCTAGTCCCAAACACCTCACCAAAGTTTACTGGTTGGTCCGCCTGTATTATATTACATTAGAGATGATGAAGCTTGGTCACCAAAGTCACTATAGCTATAACTCTATATTATCATTTTGGCAGGGGGGATATGTAGCAAACACAAACATAACACAACCAAAGTGTCTAACGAAACCATATAGGCTAATATAGAAAGCCAGCTAGTTTAATGCTAACATGAAATGCTAAAGAGTAGCAACACATACAATGAGAGTACAATATTACTCAAAGTCATATATTTGCTGTGCTATGTAAGATGGATGGATGGATGGACGGACGGACGGACGGACGGACGGACTGCGGTCTGCAGTTTGATAGGGAACCTTCTCTGCCTTTTCACTGCACCTTTGACTGCTGCCTTTCATGTTGCGACACTATGAGGCGCACGACTCTAAATTTAACAACATAGAAAATGGCTGCCATTTTGACATATTGTTGCTCTAAGACCCAAAAAAGTAACACAAATTTAGCGGCGGCGTGACGACTACCCCAGTCAGTGTCAGGGGATTTTCCGCAACGCGAGAGATAGAAATTAAGGGATTAAAGGAAGGTGAGAAGAAGGTGATTATGATATTAGTGGCTCGGCGCTTATCAGATGTTGCGCACGCGTCTCGGGAAGCGAGCGGGCTTTTTTGCTTTCAATAAGCAAACAGACTGCGCTCGATGCGAGTAAATGTGATCGCCGCTTGCCAATGGGAGCTTTAACGCTCATGAATATGAGTTTCACTCAATTTGACAGAGGAGCTGCAGATTTTTCCCTCCCTCCTCGTCTCATCTCGAGATTATCTACCGGCGGCGCGAGGTGACATTTTGCCGAGCGAAGAGGCTCGTTCATAAAAAAAAGAGTGTCCCTGAAATGAGATTTATGATGGGCCCCTGTTGCTGTCACAGACGTCCGCAGCCACTCTCGTATGGCCCTTAATGGAAAAGATCTCGTCGTCTAGTTTTTAGATGTGCGTACAAATAAGCGCTGGAAAGTCGCACCCTTCCCACCCTTCCCGTCGCACCCTTGTTTGCGCAAAAAAGGGAAATGCGGTCAGGTACGCGTTTCAAATGAAGTGGAGCAGTTATTGCTGTCGTTCATTGTGGGAATCTCAGCATTCCCACATATGTTATTATTCGGCTTTTTATTCTCCACACTTTTTTTTTGCCGTATAATAAAGACAATAAAAATACTGCAGACGAAACGTAAATTCTAACAATGAATGACTCACTAGGAAAGTAATGGTTGTCAAAAGTAAAACGTTCGTCTTTAAAACCTGTAGAATTAAAATAGTTTCTTTATTATGCATCAAGAATGTAAGATTTTTTTTTTCCAATGATGTATCGTGTTTTTACGAACGCGCACTATCACGCAGGCATATAAAGGTGTTTTGTTCTAGTGGGGTTGCCGTAGTTAGCGATCCAAGATGGCGGGATCTTCTGTGCTTGCGTGTCACCGATAGCGTCTTGACAGCGAGACCTGTTGCGGCTCAATATTGATCCATATATAAGACGCACCGGATTATAAAGCTTTTGAAAAAATTGAAGGCTTTTAGGTGCGCCTTATAGTGTGGAAAATACGGTACTTACAGTCTTCGCACAATGCCATTTTAACTCATTTACTCCCAATAACGTATAAATACGTTTTTTTATGTTCTAAGTGTCCCAAAGACGTATTTATACGTTTTTTTGTTTTTTTTATGCTAGAGCATACGGAAGGCTTTGATGCAGCCTCTCAACTGCAAAGAACGGTCGCAGAAATGGTAGTCATTACACAAACGGCCAGCAGGTGGCAGCAGAGCAAAGGAGATCAACCAGGGCCATGTTGGAAAAAAAGCTCAATTACAAACAATTTTAAATAGATTTGTGAAAACTGATGAAACTTAGCTCTCTTCTAATGCTAATTGCTGCAAAACGGAAACAGATAGAAACGGGAAAAAAAGAAAGAAAGAAAGAAAGTTCCATGCTTTTATAGCAATTGAACACAATATTCTGTGGGCCTTGCAAAATCAGTCAAAATCCAGTAAAACAGCCGGGAGCGAACGGGACTGCGAAATGTGAAAATGGGGACGAGTGGATGAGTTAAATATCAACCTTTCCCCATTCGTTTTCAATGGGACTGACATTGAACTTTTTCCCCACTTTCCCCGCCCACTTCCATACGTACAACTTCTCACCTTTACCAGCTTTGTGAAACTGCTAAGCGACCCACTTGTCCAGTAACCAGAAGGTCGGGGGTTCTAATCCCTTGTTCGAAGCCTCCTGGACGCCTCCCTGGGGACGTGTTCCGGGCATGTCCCACCAGGCGGGAGGCCCCGGGGACCACCCAGGACACGCTGGAGAGACCGTGTCTCTCGGCTGGCCTGGGAACGCCTTGGGTGGAGCTGGTCTGGGTTTCTCTCCTAAAGCTGCTGCCCCCGCGAGCCGACCTCGGATAAGAGGTAGTAAAATGGATGGATGGTGTTCCACAGTGGTCAGTTCTGGGGCCTCTGCTGTTTTCATTGTATCTGTTGCTTTAAAGCGCTCTATAAATATGAGAACGGAGTTGAGTGATGGGAGTCGACGTCCTAACTGCATAATTTGCAATGCCAAGTTGAGCAATTGTAGTCCAGCACAACTAGCTAGCTAGCTAGCTAGCAGAACTAAAGTAATACGCTGAGGAGCTGAGGGATACACAACACAACACTTTCTGAATTCAAGGTGAAAAGAGACAGAATCAATGAAAAGGTTACTTTTCCTGTTCATTTTTCTATACTTAAAAAAAAAAAAAAAAATCAATTACAATCCTGTATATTTACAGATATGAAACGTGCTAGTTTAAGTAAGCAGCCGTTTTCAACGCTAGATGCTTACTGGCAACGAATCAAAGTCTGTTGTATTGTTGTATTGACGTATGAAACGTCTCCACGGCATGCTTGAGACGAGGCTCGTTGCATGTTTGTCCAAAAAAACGAAGCTTTTGTGTCGGTGCGCCACAATGCAGCCTAGCAACTGACGCCGAGTGCTTGGCTCTTTTTTTTATTTTTATTATTCTCTCTTTCTATTTCTCTCTCTCCCTGGCAGCGTTTTTTTTTTTTTTTTACTCTTGAAATTGATGAACCGCTGTGGGAAAATGACATTGTATAATCGAGCTCTCGGTCTCTCAAAAAAATAGCCTTGAAAACTCAAACTCACTTGCACCCCCCCCCCCCTCCCCCCCCCAAAAAAAATCTCACATTTGAAGGATGAAGTCGTTTCTTTGCCCAAGAGCAAAAGAAGAGAGCGACTAAACGACAAGCTTCAACAAGTGCTCTTTTCGTGGAACGTTTCCTCCGTGAGGCAACGTAATAACTGATTAACGTTAATAGACTCGGCGGGAGTGTCGTCAAACTTGCAAAAAAAAAAAAAAAAAAAGATGGGCAGGAAAAGGTCTCGTCGTAAAAAATGAGCTGCTTCTTATGATTATGTGATTTTTAATCCAGGTATGGATGTTTGATTAACTGTCTGCTTGGCTACAGTTGTTTTTTTTTTTTGTTTTTTTTTGCTTTGCTTTTTTTTTTTTTGATTCCGCTGCTGATTGCTGAATTATACATCACGGGGATGTTTGCACATCCTGGCAAATGCTTTTAACATGTGCTTGATAAAATGTGTTTTTATGGAAAAAAAAAAAAAAAAAAAAAAAAAGCACCAACATGTGAAAGTGCCTCTCTGCTTGTAAAACATGGTCGACTGAAAAAACAACACATTTTTTCCCCTTTGCATATCAAGGACTACCGTGAACCTTCATTTATTGCAAAATATATTCCAGTCACTGGTTGAAAATTAGGAGCATTTTCGAGAACCCTGTTTAACATTTTTAAATGTTTAACAACACAAACTTAACACACTGTTGAAGAAATCTGCAGCAATAATCAATAATCCAACATTGAGTTTGCTACATTTACATGCCATTGTGTTGTATTCGATAATAACTTGGATTTCGATCCAGCCACCCAAGCATCCGTCCATCCATCCATCCATCCATCCATCCATCCAACTTTACATCTGTCCAACATCATCCATCCGGCCATCTGTCTGTTCATCTGTCCGCCTGTCTGTCCGTCTGTTCATCCATCCATCTGCCCATCCGTCCATCCATCCATCCATCCATCCATCCGTCCGTCCGTCCAACCATCCACCCATCCGTCTGTCTGTCCGTCCATCCATCCATCCGTCCGTCCGTCCATCCATCCATCCATCCATCCATCCATCTATTCGTCCAACCATCTATCCATCCATCCACCCATCCGTCTGTCTGTCTGTCCATCCATCCGTCCGTCCGTCCGTCCATCCATCCATCCATCTATTCGTCCAACCATCCATCCATCCATCCATCCTCCGTCTGTCTGTCCATCAGTCCACCCGTCTGTCCGTCCGTTCATCCATCCATCTGCCCATCCATCCGTCCATCCATCTATCCATCCAACTATACA